>NW_025544817.1:0-7888 GCF_000150115.1 Histoplasma capsulatum G186AR | reverse complement strand
TCCAATGTGGTGGAATTCAGATAGGTTGGCAGCGGCATAGATTAGCAGTGGTAGGTAGATTGGCAGTGGTAGATAGGGGATCTAATAGCGAGCCATCAGAGCATTGAGCACTAAGCAAGATAGAGGTAATATCTCCACCAATCATATCATCAGATTGATGTATTATATAATCATCAGAATGGGACCAAACTTGAGTCAAAATCATGATCAGTCCCAGATCATGTTCTGATTTTGATAGTCAGTCACTTTACATGGAATATCAAGATTTTTTAGTCCCATTTCACTCATGTTTTGATAATTCTAGTCACTTTACACTCCCATTCTGGTCCTGGTCCCACTAAAATCATGCCAAGAAATGGACTGGGACCAAACCAAACCAAACCAAATGTGTAATTCATGGTCCCAGCGGCCAGTCTAATAATCACTAGCTAAATAATCTACTTGACTTCATCTCTACTAAAGAACTACTGATTTCAGATATTGTATAGAAATATAAGTCAACTATCTGAATATTGTATACAGTCTGTACAACTAGATCTAACTCTATAATAATATATATATATCTATAATAATAATGAAGAAATGAAGATCAAAGAGAGATAGAATAGAACAGAATAGAAAAATGAAAGCTTTATATATACTCTATTCAATGAAAATAAAATTATTCTGTATATTAGACTAAATATTATAATTTATATCATCTGCTGCTGATATTTGTAACTGTGATAATTATTTATTATAGAAATTATTATATATATTAGACTGATCTACAGAGTTATAAAGAGAGCAGTATACTGTATAATTATATTATTTACAGTTGATATATACTTCTTCAAAGTGATTATATACACAGTAGTATAATGAAAATAATTTAAACTCAGAGAATATATAATACTGTATACAGTCTGTAACAAAAGTTCTATCACAGAATTGAATCAAAATAATATTTATATACAATAAATAATAAAACAATACTTAATCAGCTCTGATATATATATAAATATATAATATATTAAAATCAGAGACAGTAAATAGAGTATAGAATTGAAGACTATAATAAAATATACTCAGCTGAGAATTGCTGATATATATTATATTATACTCTAATTATTTTTATTATTTATTTTAATATTCAGTAGCTGAATAATATAAATTAATCAACTCAGTCTGAATCAGATTTTGCTGAACAGTAATAGAATTATATAAAATAAAAGTTTTTATATTATAATCAACTTTCTATACTATATAGTAGAGAAACTAGACTGGCTGTGTGACCATGCATGAAACTGGGACCAAATTTTTCCTCAGTTTCATTATTAGATATCTTAGTTCTGATTCCATATAGTGTTTAGCAAATTAGTCACTTTACACTGTTTATATTATAAATCTAGTCTCAGATCATGTTTTACTAATAAATTAGTGATTCTGATCCCATTTGATCTCATTTTACAAAATGGGACCAAATGGGACCATGATTTACTCTATATAGATTGGCAGTGATAGATAGGTTGGCAGTGGTAGATAGATTGACAGTGGTAGATAGATTGGCAGTGATAGATTAGCAGTGATAGATTAGCAGTGATAGATTAGCAGTGATAGATTAGCAGTGATAGATAGATTGGCAGCAGTAGATAGATTGACAGCAGTAGATAGATTGGCAGCAGTGGGTAGATTGACAGTGGTGGGTAGATTGGCAGCAGCACTAAGCAAGATAGAGGTAATATCTCCATCAATCATATCATCAGATTGATGTATTATATAATCATCAGAATGGGACCAAATTTGAGTCAAAATCATGATCAGTCTCAGATCATGTTCTGATTTTGATAGTCAGTCACTTTACATGAAATATCAAGATTTTTTAGTCTCATTTCACTTATGTTTTGATAATTCTAGTCACTTTACACTTCCATTCTGGTTCTGGTCCCACTAAAATCATGCCAAGAAATGGACTGAGATCAAATCAAACCAAATCAAATGTGTAATTCATGGTCTCAGCGGTCAGTCTAATACAGAGTAGAGTGCTTGCAGTATCTGACAGTCAAATTACACTCAGATATTATATAAACAGCATCTCTACTAGTATAGAAAATATTATATTTATATCTAAAATATAAAAAACTCTTCTCTACATCATACAATATCTAAAAGAAATAAGCAATCTAGATATCTTATATAAAAATCTCAAGAATAAAATCAATGAATTTCTCAATATATTATATCTGTCAATAAATTATATAGATTCAAATTGAGTAGAACTGTTGAACAGTAAATATAAATCTATCTCAGACTTCATATTCAAATTAGCAGATGTATTAATTTCATGATATTCATTCAAATAATTTTATATTTCTTTAAGTTTAAATAAGACAGAATATATGACACTCAGCAAAGCAGTATATAAAGCAATATAATTATATAATATAATAATAAAACTAGAATTTATTACAGCAAAGAATCTCTTACTCATCAGAGTAGATAATAAAGATTCAATCAATCTAGCTATCATTACTGCAATTACAGCATACAGCAAGTATATCAACACTTACTTTCATTATTCTCACATACAACTGAATAAAGATATTATTTCAATTAATTATATTTTCACTGAGAATATAATAGCAGACAGATTAATCAAATCTCTGAGCACAGTGATATTTAGATATTTTATTAAATTACTAAAACTTTTCACTGACAACAGTGAGAATGATTAAATTTCTATATATAGCATGTTTTTGAGATGATCTAGATTAAAATAGCTAGTATGAAATATTTGTAGAAATATATTATATATATTGATGTATGAGAAGGTGTTGAGCACTAGTTGCTCAGATGACTCTTCACTGCATATAATTACCTTTATATAATTAGCTAGTGATTACAACAATAATAAAATCAACTATTTCATATCTTTTATCTCAATCAAAACTGCTGATTTTTTTATATTGATTCATTAAACTTGCTTCTAGACTCAATATTTAAAAATTACTATAAAGTTTATAAATGTCAAAATAGCTGAGATCATATTTCAGAAGCAGCTAGTGAAATGAGACTATTCTATAATATTCTTGATGACTGTCTGAGGTATTCAATAAAACAAGTCAGTACTTTCAGTGACCTAGAAATCTAAGAATGGCAAAGAAAGAACTTAATCATGAGAGTTGTTTTATACAGTATATATTGCGAATTAATAATGAAATATATTGAACTCATTTCTCTATATCACTTCAATCACCAAGTCTGTATATCTGAAATACTCTTTCACACTCTGTTCTCTGACAGCTACAACATCAACATATCAATCAAGAAAAGTATCAAGATTCTCATCAAGGTTTAAATATATCAAATGCATGCAATGAATTTGTAGTTATTATACATCTATAAGATCAGACAGATCAGCACCTCTCAGTTTGAAAAACATCTTAATCTGCTGCAAATCTACAGAGAAGAAATTATAAAAAGAGTGAAGTAAGCTAAAGTCTGCAACATTTCTTCAATTATAGATAAAATTGTTGAAAAACAGATCTGAAGTTTCTGAAGTGATCTGAGGCAGCTGTTTCTTCAATTAAATTTCCTTGATATATCTTTGATCAATTAAATTTATTTCAATATACTATCACTGACTGATTCAACTTCTGCCACTTCAATTGATATCATGAAATATTGTATAAACCTTGCTCAGATTGTTGATGTTTGTAAGATAGATAATACAGCAACAAGCTATTTCCATAATATAACTAGTGGTTATATAAAGATAAACTTGTCTGTGTTTGAATATGTGTTTCTATAGTGTTCAGTCAAGGCCTCTGAATAACTCATATATATTCTATACAGTGAGCTATTTTTTTTGATCATATAAAAGAGATAACTTTTCTGTAATATTATATATAATAACTGTATCAGCCTCTCTCTGAATATGTATTTAATAATTATCACTTTACTACTGTATTCTTCTCTCTCTGTTTTTATATTGATTTCTATTTTTAACTATTCTTATTCTTATTCATCTACTTTGAAACTCTTATATCTTTATATAAATAAGAAAGACTGATAATAATCTCTACTATTAATATTACTATTGAAGCAGCTGCTGTATAAAAGTAGCTATAGTATAATTTTATTATAAAGATGATAGTATAAAAAAAGAATACACTGAGAATCAGCAAATAAAGCAGATTAAAGAATATACAGATAATATATATAGAGAAATAGAATAAATAAATAATAATATATAAATTTATTTTATTTCTATTTCTTTTTTATTTCTGTGTATAAAAAGAGATGAAATTTAATAGACTAATTTTTTACTGCTGTTCAATCTTTACTATCTATATAATAAAAATAATATAATAAAAAAAAGTTTTTAAATAATTAGATTATCTCTGAATAGAAAATAATCTGATTTTTTAGTAAAAAAGTTTTCAATTATTCATTCAGAAAAAGTCATCTCAAAAAAAAGTATATAAATACTGAAAGAGAAGAGATTATATAAACAATAGAAAAAAATCTAATTAAATAGTATTAAATAGTTTTTATTAATTTATATTATACACAGCAGAGTAGACAGAAGAACTCTTATTCTTATTTAATTAATTAAATTTTAAATAATATATTAAAAATTTATAAATCTATAAAATATATATAAAAATATATAGAATTTATAAATAGAGATATAGATACTTTGATGAACAGCTATACTGAGCTGAATATAATAAACTTTATACATCAGTATTAAAAAAGATAATAGAGAAATGAAAGATATACAGTTGAGTCTTTTCTCTATATAACAGCTGATTTTTTTATAAATTATTATATATTACTGAGAAAGTAGTTCAGATAGAAGATACAGTTAACTGATCTATTTATAATTAAATTATTAAATAAAAAATTAATATTTTACTGATTTCTTATTCAGATTATAAATAATAATAAAATAAATCAGAATAACAGACTTAAATATTCAACTATTATATAGTATAAAAATTATATTCTTTATTCAATATTATAGATTGTATTCTATCTATTTTATAGATGAAATATTATATAAAAGTCTCTGTCTTAATTTCACTATTATCAGCTCTGATATAATATTTATTTATTTAAAAATAAAAATTTATATAAGTAGATCTTCTACAGAACTTATTTTAAGTAAATAAATAAACTCTTTATATATATAGATATATCAGAGATGATAAAGAAAACTTATACTGAATGATTTATAGATATACAGAAGACAGAGTTTAATAAAATAAATAAAAATAATATCTACAGAGTTGAGTGATAAAATAATAACTTTTTAATCAGCTACTATCTCAGTTAGATCAATCAGAAGTTTATATAAGAAATTATAAAGTTCAATTCTAGCTTACTAAATAATTATTATTTTTTATAAATTACAGTCACTTTATCAGAACTGTTGAAGAAATCTCTCTAATTATAAATAAATAAATAATTTATCTAATTTTATTTTGAGAATAAATTCTTTTATATTATTTCTTCTAAGATCTCTGATATAAATCTGAAGCAGTTTGATAGTAAAAGTTTATTTAATTCAGATAATTTTACAGCTCAGAGATTTTTACAGTTATTAGATTATTTTTATACAGTAATACTATAGAATTCTACTCTTTTTCAGAGAGAATTTTCAATTCATTTACTGTGAACTGATTCAGTATTTCAATATATAAAGTATAAATAGTTTATAGATACTGTATAAGCTGCAGAGTTAGTTTCTATTTCTTTATAAAAAATAATACTTCAATAATCAATATTATAGATTTCTGAGAGTTTAAATACTATATAAAGATAGATCAATATAATGATGAATCAGATAAAGATTAGAAATATATAAATAAAAAAAAAATTAATAGAATTCAGTGTGAAATTAATATAATAATAACTGAATTCTGAATCTTTCAGTCTGTCTCTATTTCTATTTATATATAGAAAGATATTATTAAAATTTTCTTTATCTCTGTATCTATATTTTTATTTTTATTTTTATCAACTGCTGCTGCTGCTGTCATTATTTCTGCTACAGCATTATCAATTAAAAATAATATTTAAATATATCAGCTCTTTTATATAATTCAATTGATTAATAATTTCTGAAAAAAATAAGAATAGAGATTGAATAAACAGCTCTCTGTACAGTATCTGAAATTATTATATAAATCTAACTGAAAAAAGAAAAATAGTAAATATAAATTCTTTTTTTAATAAAAAATAATTATTAATAAAATACTCAGCTACTACTGTATAATAAAATTAAAATCTATTTTAGAGATTATAAAAAAACTTAAGTTGATATATATATAATTAAAAATGAGTCTAAATAAGCTCTCTGTCTTTCTCAAAAAAATAAGAAGATAATCTGTGTATATTAATTATACTATATTATATATTTTTTAATTTTGAGTATTTATTTATTTATACATACAGACTGTCTCAGTAGAATTTATAAGAGTGAATATTCTCTTTTTCTTTCTTTTTTCTTTTATATACAAGACATTTCTATTTTTCTCTTTTATTTATAATAATAATAATAATAAGTAGACTGGCCGCTAGGACTATGAATTACACATTTGGTTTGGTTTGATTTGGTCCCAGTCCATTTCTTGACATGATTTTAGTGGGATCAGAATCAGAATAGAAGTGTAAAGTGACTAGAATTATCAAAACATGAGTGAAATGGAACTAAAAAATCTTGATATTTCATGTAAAGTGACTGACTATCAAAATCAGAACATGATCTGGGACTGATCATGATTTTGACTCAAGTTTGGTCCCATTCTGATGATTATATAATACATCAATCTGATGATATGATTGGTGGAGATATTACCTCTATCTTGCTTAGTGCTGCTGCCAACCTACCCACCGCTGCCAATCTACCCACCGCCGCCAACCTACCTACCGCTGCCAACCTACCTACCGCTGCCAACCTACCTACCGCTGCCAACCTACCTACCGCTGCCAACCTATCTATCGCTGCTAATCTATCGCTGCTAATCTATCACTGCTAATCTATCGCTGCTAATCTATCGCTGCCAACCTACCTACCGCTGCCAACCTATCTACCGCTGCCAACCTATCTATCGCTGCTAATCTATTGCTGCTAATCTATCACTGCTAATCTATCGCTGCTAATCTATCGCCGCCAACCTACCTACCGCTGCCAACCTACCTACCGCTGCCAACCTATCTATCGCTGCCAACCTATATAGGGTAAATCATGGTCCCATTTGGTCCCATTTTGTAAAATGGGACCAAATGGGACCAGAATCACTAATTTATTAGTAAAACATGATCTGGGACTAGATTTATAATATAAACAGTGTAAAGTGACTAATTTGCTAAACACTATATGGGACCAGGACTAAGATATCTAATAATAGAACTGAGGAAAAATTTGATCCCAGTCCCATGCATGGTCACACAGCCAGTCTACTCTGTATTGATATTATTTTTTAATAAACTCTTCTTTTTATTCTAATACAGAGACATTATCTATTTTTATCTTCTTAAATATTGATATAGAAATAGAAACAGCATTATTTAGATGAAAATTTTGCACTAAATAATTGATATAGTATCTTAATATCAATTTTATAATGCTATTGAGATGATATTCAATCTTCATATTTAAATATTTTGAAGATTCTTTCAAATCTTTTATTTCTAATTTATTAATAAGAATATTAACTAGTCAATTGACATCTGCTGAATCTTCTACTATAATATAAAAGTTATTTATATAGATTATTATATAAAGATAATTATGAAATATATAATATTATAGAGCAGAGTTGTAGAGATTAGATTTGAAGTCATTTTTACAGAGTAATACTGTAAGAAAATTGTATCAAATTTTAATAGTAAAATTCAA